>NW_027271728.1:80000-82500 GCF_040938485.1 Diadema antillarum | reverse complement strand
AAGTGTGTTGTGTAGGGGAGGGTTTTTCGCTTGTTGGGTGTGTTGTAGTTCAGTATTTCCGATTTAGTGTTGCTGAATCTGGTGTACAAGGATGTTTCTGTCTTTCCCACGTATTGTTTGTTACATTTCGTGCACGATATCAAATAAATGAGCCAGTCTGACTTGCATTGTATTTTGGATGTGATTGGGAATTCTTCCCCCGTGACATTACTTTTGAACTTGTTGCCCTCTTTAACAAAGTTGTGAAGCATGCACCGTTTGGCTTCGCATTTGGCAAAGCCGTTTGTGTTGTTCTCATTCAGCTGGTCATTTTTGGGGTCGCCAGAGTATGTTAGTAGGTCGCGGAGGGTGCGGGGGCGTCGGTATGCAACCAACGGGGGATCCGAGAGTATCTCTGAGAGTGAAGCTGATTCATCTAGGGTTTTTTGTTCCTTTTTGAGAATTTTGTGTAGTTTGGCGGTGGCGGGACTGTATGTTAAGACGAAAGGGGTTCTTTCTAAGGGGGGCCGTTCTTTTTTGTCAAATAATTCCGCGCGGGGGATGGAGCGAGCTCTGTTGATTTGTAGTTTAGTTTGTTGGGGAGGGTAATCACACTTGTCGAGATAGTGTTGGAGATTTTCGAGGTGTTTGTCTGTGCTTTCTGGCTGAGAGCAGTTACGTTTGATTCTAAGGGCCTGGCTGTATGGTATGCTTTTGAACACATGTCGGGGGTGGCATGAGGAGGGAGGGAGGAATGTGTGAGAGTCTGTAGGCTTGGAGTATAACTCTGTCTGGAGAGTTCCGTCGTCTGAGAGGACCTTTAGGTCAAGAAAGTTGACACAGTCGGGGGATGACTCAAACGTGAATTTGATTCGGGGATGGAGGGCATTCACTGTGTTTTGGAATTGTGCTAATGATTGGGGGCATTGTGTCCAGATGAATATGATGTCATCAATGTATCGTTTCCACGATCTCGGGAAGATTGCGTTTGTGAGTTCTAATAGCTCTGCCTCTATCTCCCCCATGAAAATGTTGGCATACGATGGGGCAACAGGGGTGCCCATAGCGGTACCCTCTATTTGCAAATAGTTCTTGCCGTTGAACTGGAAATTGTTCAATGTCAGTACCAGTTCAAGAAGACGAATGAGCTGGTCGGTTGGAGGGGAGGGGTTCATTCGGGCGTTGAGGGCGTTTCGACATGCTTTGATGCCCTCATTGTGGGGGATGTTCGTGTACAACGAAGTTACATCGGCTGTTACTAGTATGCTTTCTGAAGGTCTACGACAACTAACAGATACAAAGACATACAAGGCCCTAGATCATGACCCCACCCCTCAGCACCTACAAAAGGTAAAAACAGCTGTGGGAAGCCTTGACGTGAACTCAGACTTAAAGAAAAAACTAATTCCAAAGGATCCACGTCGCCCAAACATGTACTTCCTCCCCAAAATCCACAAGCCCAACAACCCGGGACGCCCTATTGTTTCAGGATGCGCGTGCCCCACTGTGCAAATTTCAAGATTCCTTGACTTCCACCTCCGCCCCCTGGTTGAAAAATTACCCTCTCACCTAAAGGACACTACCGATTTTCTCAACCACATAAATGACCTGAATCTGACCCAGAACCCCCTCCCCCCAGAAAGCATACTAGTAACAGCCGATGTAACTTCGTTGTACACGAACATCCCCCACAATGAGGGCATCAAAGCATGTCGAAACGCCCTCAACGCCCGAATGAACCCCTCCCCTCCAACCGACCAGCTCATTCGTCTTCTTGAACTGGTACTGACATTGAACAATTTCCAGTTCAACGGCAAGAACTATTTGCAAATAGAGGGTACCGCTATGGGCACCCCTGTTGCCCCATCGTATGCCAACATTTTCATGGGGGAGATAGAGGCAGAGCTATTAGAACTCACAAACGCAATCTTCCCGAGATCGTGGAAACGATACATTGATGACATCATATTCATCTGGACACAATGCCCCCAATCATTAGCACAATTCCAAAACACAGTGAATGCCCTCCATCCCCGAATCAAATTCACGTTTGAGTCATCCCCCGACTGTGTCAACTTTCTTGACCTAAAGGTCCTCTCAGACGACGGAACTCTCCAGACAGAGTTATACTCCAAGCCTACAGACTCTCACACATTCCTCCCTCCCTCCTCATGCCACCCCCGACATGTGTTCAAAAGCATACCATACAGCCAGGCCCTTAGAATCAAACGTAACTGCTCTCAGCCAGAAAGCACAGACAAACACCTCGAAAATCTCCAACACTATCTCGACAAGTGTGATTACCCTCCCCAACAAACTAAACTACAAATCAACAGAGCTCGCTCCATCCCCCGCGCGGAATTATTTGACAAAAAAGAACGGCCCCCCTTAGAAAGAACCCCTTTCGTCTTAACATACAGTCCCGCCACCGCCAAACTACACAAAATTCTCAAAAAGGAACAAAAAACCCTAGATGAATCAGCTTCACTCTCAGAGATACTCTCGGATCCCCCGTTGGTTG